>NC_067399.1:604799991-604822491 GCF_016432865.1 Antechinus flavipes | reverse complement strand
AGGGATGGGGGATGCCCGCCCAGCTTTCTGAATCTCTATTTAAAGTGACATCATGTTGAGACCAGTTCCAATGATCTTGTGATGAAGAGAGCCATCTACACCCAGAGAGAGGACTGTGGGAACTGACGGTGGATCACAACATAGCATTTTCACTCTTTTTGTTATTGTTTACTTGTCTTTTTTTTTCATTTTTCCCTTTTTAATCTTATTTTTCTTGTGCAGCACAATAATTGTATAGATATGTATACATATATTAGATTTAACATTTTTAACATATATTGCATTACTTGCTTATCTAGGGGAGGGGATAGGAGGAAAGGAAGAAAAATTTGGAACGCAAGTTTCGCAAAAATCAATGTTGAAAAATTATCCGTGCATGTGTTTTGAAAATAAAAAGTTTTAATAAAAAAAATAAAGAAATAAAAATAAAGTGACACCATGGACAGAATCTATGGAACTGAGTTTCATCATTCCTACTATGCCATGAGCAATAGAGAATGACTTTTTCCCCCAATCCCCATCTACAGGAACAGAATACAAGAAAAGAGAACTCACCTCTTTCCAACTCTTTGTTCAGTCTTATTTTAATCACTTGCCTTTTTTAAAAGATCATTTCCTTTGCACCAAGGTCCTTTTTTTTTTCTTTCTTTTCTAATTGGGATAAAATGAGATGCACTCCATACAGGTGACTTTGGATGGGGCAATTTCTAGGGAAATGACTAAGAGCATTGGTCATTTTAACCTAAGTGTTTCCAGCTAAGATAGCTCATTTGCAATGATTTGCTGGATAAAGCTCATTAATTTCCAAACTGGGCAAATAAAAAGACACTACCTTCAGTTCCCCCTGGTTTGAATTAGATTGTCTCCCTTTTTCCAGGATTTCTTTATATTGTTCATTCTTCTAATGGGTGGGGGAAGGGGGACAGGAGAGGAAGGAGTAGGAGGGAAAATGAGGAGAGAGGAAGGAAGAGAAAATCAGCACTTAGGGAGGAAAAGAATATTTTTCTTTAGAATTGTAATTCCCTTCAACTAAACAAATCATGCCCATTTAAAATTCCTGAGCATCTCCCAAACAGGCAAACCGTATGTTTAATTACTAAACATCTGTTGCAAAGACTACCCCCTTGCTTTTGTGGTACTGATACCACTGTATGAATTTTAAAATCTGTCAGCGAGGGATCACAAAAGCTTTGGGAGCAGAGAGCTGCTCACGTTAACCCCTGAACCAGATAATCTAACAGTAATCCATTCAAAACTAATCAAACATTTACAGAACCGCACCGGCATCGAGGAAAACAATTCGTCATTTTCATACGCTCATTACACTTCCAACATCTCAATCTACCTATGCAAATGAGGCAAGGGAGCTGACATCGGGACCATGTACAGAAATTATAAACAAATATTCATCCATTATGCTGCTGAAATTTAACAGCTGAAGTACTAACAGGAGCTGAACTCCAAGCCCTGAGTATCAATTATTCATGAACGGAAAACTGACAAGACTGTCTAGGTGAATTAGCTGCATATGTCAAGCTTTGTTATAAATCCCAACCTACTGTAAAACTCATTTTCATAGAATGTATGTACAAGGCTGACAATATATCAACAGTACAGCATTAATAATGGAGAAGAATGGGACCGTAAGGGAGCACCTAGAAACTGTGCTCTGCAATATAGTTGATATTACAAATAAAAAAGTCAAATAAAATGAATTTCCCATAAACAGAGAATCAAATAAAGCATTTTCTCCATAATTTTATTTTCAATTTCAAAAACATACTGGTTGATACTTTCACATTTAGGTAGCACTCGCATCATCCAAAGTTGTCTTCATTTTTTTTTTCCTTATGGAAACAACAGAGAAATTTCAGGTCTGATGATGTACGGAAGGTTACTTTTTCTTTCCCTTTTTTATGACAAAATAAAAGCTGAATGGGATAAGGGATGAAGGAGGCTGAGCTCTGTTATCCATAGTAAAATTGTTTGCTATGGTTTGCTAGAGAGAAATAATGTAATAAAACAAAGTATGATGCAGTAATAAAGATGGTTAATTGAGACAATATTTCTCAGGAAAATGTTAGGATTTTCTTAACTGTCACTATATATTCTGGGGATTCAGCAGTGGAACCAAGAATGGACCTGCAGTGATGGTTTGTGGATGCACAGTTGGCAAATATGTTTCTGGGTGATTCTCACTGTGAAAATGCCATCAGTAAGAGAAGCACATGCTAATAGGAAAAGGGGGAGGGTAGATTAAATGGCTTGGTCTAAATTTTCCCAATCCCAGATGGGATTCTGCTCCTACATTCACAAGTTACATACTCACAAGTGTCTGCTTTGATTTTATTTACTTTGTCCCCCTCACTTCTCTTTATCATTAAACTTAGCTATCATCTTTAGGCTAATAATATTCAACTATAAATATTCTTTGTCATATCTGGCGATTTCTCCTTACCCACCTTTTCCAGGATAAGTATATCATAGCTAGGATTCAAAATATTTCATCCCTGATCATTCAGTGAAAATGTCTCTGTATGTGAAAAATACCCTGTACCTTTCCAAATACTTTAAATCCCAGCTATACTAGTCTACCAATTGTTTCCCAAGAAGGCAATTGCATCTTTTATCTTTGTGTCTTGATACATGCTGATCTCCATGCCTAGAATGCTCTCTTTCCTTGCCTCTCTCCCTCTTGGAATTCCAGATTCCAGTAAAGGTTGAATTCAGGTACTCCTTCCTATTACTTCCATACTCACCCTTACTTCCACCCAGTTGGAAGTTCTTTTCACCCAGTTCCAAACTTATTTTATATTTATCTGTGCTTGTTGTTTTCTTCTAGTACACTATAAATTCTTTGAGGAAAAAAACTGATTCCATTTCATTACATCCCCAGGGCCTATCATAATATCTAGGAAGGGTTAGGCATTTGTTGAATTGAATTGGCATAAACTATATCATTATCCTACCCAGAAAGAAATTTCCAACACTTTCCAGAGCTTCAATTTCCCCCTTTCCTCTTTTAACTCTTCTTCCTCAAAACTCCAAGGCTTTTTCATTTGGGTACCTTCAGTGGTCTGTATCTTGAAATCTTCCTCCATATTTTCATGACCAATTGCTGGCAACATCCTCATACATTCGAAGGTAGCTTTGATTCTGGCTCCCATCACTTGGAATACAGGAGATATTCAAAATAAACAATGGTTGATTGGTTGCTTTTATATTGCTTTGATGGCCTTGTACCAAAACTAAAAAAAAAAAAAAAAAAAAATCACATGCTTCCAGCAATAAGCAATCATATCATGTATTTAGGTAGTAAGGGAAGCAACAAGACAGAGAGGATAAAGTATTGGAGCAAATAAATTCAGGAAGATCCAGATTCAACTTTATTCATATAAAAATGAAAGACAAAGATATAAACAGATTATGGTCTACATACATGGAGGAAGTTCTCTTGTTAAGTATAGGGATCAAAATGCAGACTATTTACCTATAGTATGATGTTCACTAGCTCCCTGAATTACAAATTAGTTGTAGCTACAAATTAAAAACAAAAAAATAAATTTATTGACTGCCTATGCTGCCCCTGGTTTTGTAATAAT
Source organism: Antechinus flavipes (assembly GCF_016432865.1). Lineage (NCBI taxonomy): Eukaryota > Metazoa > Chordata > Mammalia > Dasyuromorphia > Dasyuridae > Antechinus > Antechinus flavipes. The sequence continues at coordinate 604,818,889 of NC_067399.1, read as the reverse complement.
CCTAAAATCATCAATAAAATTAGACAATATTTACAAGACCATTCTACTAACTAGCTATATGACCCTAGGCAATTTCCCTATACTTCATTCTTCTCATCTATAAAATGAAAGAACTGAATGAGATGTTCTCTAAGATCTATGACTGCTTCAGACCTAAAATCCCATTATCCTCACAATCTGTGGATCTAAAATAGGATTGGGTTCATGATATAGGAGCAAAAGCTTTGGATTTGGGATCAAATCCCCATTCTACTCCCTTTAATATCAAAGGGGCTTCAGACAAGTCAATTCATTAATGAGCCTGTTTTCTTATTTGTAAAATGAGTGGGGAGTAGTATGAGATTGCCTCAAAAGATACTTGCAACTTTCAAAATTTTATTCTATGATCCTTTTTTCCCATGAAAAAATCCACAAGAAATTAAATCCTTTAGTTCCTCAGCAGTAAACATTTTGCCATTTAGGGGAACATCCAGATGATGTTTACTCACCTTTTTATCTGACTCTTAGCCTATGGGAAAAGTCTAAAAGGAACATTTCTCAGCTCTGGCACTATGGTTTGCTGCTTTTTACAAATGCAGAGTCATCTCTGACACTTGCAGGGTCATTACTTTCTTGTCATCTTCAACCTTTCAGAATATTGTAAAGCTTTCTACATTCTCTGAAGTGGCTTTTTAGGGAGCAAGTCCTTCCAAATAGAGGTTTTTTTTTGCAAGAGAGAAGAGGAGGAACATTGGGTTTTAGATGGTTTTGTTATGATGGTGGGAGTGGTCTTTTTAACTCTACATAAAAATTCAATGCACTTCTATAATATACCTGCTTTGGTAGTCAATTTATCCTGTGGATATTCTCATTTGTAAATGTTCTGACTGTGATGTGGAAGATAGACTGGCAGGCCAGCCAATTTGGTCTCTTTAACCCTAATGCCTATGATTCAGCAAAAGAACTGTTCTTTCACTGGTCTCTAATGCAACATCAACCACAGGCCTGTTTCCATTTCCACCTATCTTTTGCTTGAACAAACACAATATATTTATTATGTCCAATGGAAGGAAAAGTCCCTCACTCCCTTTATGTATGAATTCCCCATGTCCACAGCAGTGAAGGCATGAGTGGGCAACTCTGGGCCTCTTTTCTGGATTTAGCTCATTCTTCTCCCCTGAAAACCATATCCTGGAAAATTAATTGATTATAATGTGTTGAAAATGCTTGCTATTAGTCAAATGGCTGAGGAAACTGCCTGCTAATGTTTTCAGTTTTATGAAATGTTAAAATATTTACACTCTTGTTACTTTAATCTGAGGGAAGTCACTTGGATGTGTTTAAAAGGAAGAAAGAATTGAGGAAACTGACACTTCCATAAGAAACCATATAATCTTTCAACAAACATTGATTAATTCAATTTCAATCATTGATTATTACAAACCTACTATGTACAAAGTGCTTAGGAGCAGGCTATCTGAGTAAAAGAAATTGGTCCTAAGCTTAGGTCCTTCAGTTTTATAAAAATGAGAGAGAGAAAAACAGAGAGAGAAACAGAGAGAGAGAGAGAGAGAGAGAGAGAGAGAGAGAGAGAGAGAGAGAGAGAGAGAAAGAGAGAGAGAGAGAGAGAGAGAAACAGAGAGAGAGAGAGAAACAGAGAGAGAGAGAGAGAAACAGAGAGAGAGACACAGAGAGAGAGAGACAGAGAGAGAGACAGAGAGAGACAGAGACAGAGACAGAGACAGAGAAATAGAGACAGAGATAGAGATAGACAGAGACAGAGAAAGGAGTTTCTGACTTCAAGAAGCTTACTTTCTACTGGTTAAACAAGTATAATGGACAGCACACAATAGTTCTCCTTGGGAGAAAGAAATCACAGGAAAGTAGAAATAGTGGTGGATTTGAAGTTTTCTTTCCCACAAAACATACTGTACCTGGAGAATTTCAAAGAAAACATTATTTTTTAAACTTGTCTGTTTGGAGTATTACATTAAGGTCTCTTTGTCATGGACATAACCTTGGGTTCTAAGCAGCTACATGAAGAGAGTTGCATTATTGATTGAGTTTTACCACCCTGAAAAGGAAGGAAAGAATCAGTTATCAAATACCTCCTATTTTCCAGATACTAAGCTGAGTGCTTTAACAAATATTATTTCATTTAATATTCACAAAAATCTGACGAGATAGATGCTATTATTATCCTTTTAATAATTGAAGAAACCGAATACTATAGAGATAAAGTGATTTACCTATAGCCACATCACTAGTAGACATCTAAGACCTAATTTGAATTCAGGCTTTCTTAACTCCAGAAATCAGATCTCTATCTCCTAAGCCACCTATCTACCTATAGGCAGCAAGCATGTTGATGATAAAGGACTCTACATGTGTTTGTTGGGTCAGCCTAGCTATTTTTCAATTCTCATCAAGATGTCTGGTACTAGGTGATAATTTTTTTTAAACTTCAGCAATTCACAAGAATCATCACTAAGACCTAGGGGGTTCACAGGCTGCAACAGCTTGGGGAATACTCACATTGCCCATATTGGGGATTTTTGAAATATTGAAGAAAGCTTTTGGAATAGTTTGAGAATTAAAAAATATATAATTTCTTTTCTTTTCTCCTCTTTATGATCTTCATTTGATTTTTTTTCCTCTTGTGTGCTCCATACTGCCCAGAAAAGGTTGGTTTTATTCCCAAGAACAGTTGCAAACATTTCAAGAATTATAGACACTGTGTTCCATGTATCCAAAGAAAATATAGTAAGAGGTTGAAATTTATCACTTCAATGACTTTGTCATTTCTTAAGCAACCTTAAGGAAGGTTTTTTTTTAAAGTGTATAAAGTTTAAAGTTTATAAAAGGTCTAATCTCTATAGACCTTTTCTATAAAATAAATATATTCTATATATAGAATATATATACAAATATTTGGAGTGTAACAAATTTCCAGCAAAGATATTTTGGAAGATGTTATGAGCCAGAACTTGAAACAAAGTATACCCCTTTGACAGTTCACATATTAGCTCACACACTGGAGTTCACAAATCAGGAGATATCCAAGTTTAACCTCCCACAATCCCACTCTCTCAGAAGAGGAGTCAACCTTTGGGTTCACACTTTTAAGAGATCATATATAAGAAACTCTCAACCTCAGCGAGGGTGAGTGGGAGATATTGAGAGCCAGGAGTCAGTGGAGGAGTCAATTAGGAGATTAAGAAGCCAGGAGTCAGAGTTGAGCTAAAGGCAAAAGACTAGCAATGAGAACTCTCTGAACCAAAGAAAGCTAACTGGGCTATTTTGGAAGAGACAATAAAAGATTTGAACTTTTATCAGCTGATTGTGTTTGAGGTGATTATTACTCTGAACTGAAACTAAGGCTGCCTCCAGAAACCTCCCCAAGAAATCTGCTCCTAGAGAGAATGATTATATTTTAGAATAAAAGAAGAAGAAGAAGAAGAAGAAGAAGAAGAAGAAGAAGAAGAAGAAGACCACCACAGGAAGAACTTCACAGTGCAGGGAGACCCAGGACAAAGAGGCTTCCACGTGCTGGGGGAATCTAGTTATTGACTAGTAAGCAAAATATATCAGTGTTTGTTACTTTATCCTTATTCAGAAGCAAGTGGATCAACAGATTAGCTGTCAGATCTTCAATACAACTACAAAAGACAAAGAGTGAGCTCCTGAATCCCAGAATAACAAGCAGGACTTGGCCACACCCACCCAGCCCTAGAAGGAGGCCAATACCACTGACCTTAAGGCAACATAAAGCAGCTGTTGCCTTTAGAAGAGTCTTGGACAATTTCCCCTTTGTCCTAAGAGCAGACCTCAACCTTTAAACATGAGCAAAAAAGTAAAAAGAGCTCTCACCATAGATAGATTTTATGGAGACAAGAAAGAACAGATCTCAAATCCTGAGGACACTAAAGGAAAAAATCCCCAGATGAAATCTCAAAGGGTAATATAAATTGGTCTCCATCTCAAAAAAGAGATAGAAGAAAAATGGGGAAAGAAAATGAGGGCTTTGGAAAAGGAAACACAGAATTGACTAAAGAAAATCCCACCTTAAAAATAGTTTTGACAAATAGAATTTGTGAAATGGAAAAAAATCCAATGAACAAAAAAACTCATTTAAAAGTTCAATTGTCCAAATGCAAAAGGAGATTTAAAAAGCTAAATGAAGAAAACAATTCACTAAAAATTAGAATTGAACAAATGGAAGTGAATGACTCAATGAGACATCAGGAACCAGTTAAAAAAAAAAAAACCAAAAAGAAAAAAATAGAAATAAAATAGAATAAAATTTAAAATACTTCATCAGAAAAATAATTGACCTAGAACAATTTGGAAAGACAATCTAAAAATTATTGGACTTCCTGAAAACCATGATAATAAAAGAGCTTAGATATCATCTTTCAAGAAATCATGTAGGAAAACTACCGGTGATGTCCTAGAATCTAAGCAAAATAACTACTGAAGGAATCCACCATTCATCTCCTGAAAGAGACCTCAAAATGAAAACTCCAAGGAATATAGTAGCAAAATTCCAGAATTATCTGATCAAGAAGAAAATACTGCAAGCGCCCAGAAAGAAATAATTCAAATATTGAGGAGCCACAATCAGGACTTACCCAGGACCTAGTAGCTTTCACTTTAAAGGATCAAAGGGACTGGAATATGATATTCTGGAGGGCAAAGGAACTTGGATTGCAGCCAAGAATCAACTATCCAGCAAAATTAAGCATTATCTTTTAGAGTAAAAAGATGATCATTCAGTGAAATAGGGGATTTTCATTTATTTTTGATGAAAAGACTGCAGCTGAACAGAAAATTTGATCTTTAGATACAGAATTCAACTGAAGCATTAAAAAAGTAAAAAGAGTAGATAAACCTTTTTAAAAGGTTAAAATGTATAAATCTCTATGTAGGAGATTATATGTTTAACTCTTGAGAACTATATCTTTGTTGGGTATACTTAGAGAGTATAGGCATAATTTAACCTTACTGTGATGATATAAAAAAGAAATGGGTTAGAAAAGGGATAGTACTAGAAGAAGAGAGAAGGAGGGGTAAAATAGGATAAATTATATCACATGAAGATGCAAAAAAAAAAAAACTATTACAGTTGAGGGAAATAAGTTAAAGTGATGAGCATTGTGTATTTGGCTCAAAGAGAGAATATCAGACATATTTATTTTAACATAGAAACTTGTCTCATCCTATAGGGAAGTAGGAGGAGAAAAGAGAAAGAAAAAGAGAGGTAATAGAAGGCAGAACAGAAGTAGAAGGGAAAAGGGATAAAAATGGGAAAGGGGTTGCAAAAGGGGAGGGCATGTTGAAGGAGGTGGTGGTCAGAAGCAATACACTGATGAGGAGGGAACAGGGGGAAGAAACACGAAAAGTATAAATTGGGAATAATAAGATGGCAAAAAGTACAGAGTTAGTAATTTTAACTGTGAATATAAATGGGATGAACCCTCTCATAAAATGGAAGCAGATGGCAGACTGGATTAAAAGCCAAAATCCTACAATGCATTGTTTACAAGAAACATATTTAAAGCAGAGTAATACATACAGAGTAAAGCTAAAAGACCAGAGCAGAATCTATTATGTGTCAGGTGAAGTAAAAAAAAAAAAAAAAAAAAAAAAGCAGGGGTAATGATCCTGATCTCAGATAAAACAAAAGCAAAAATAGATTTAATTAGAGATAAGGAAGGAAACTACATCTTGCACCATAGATAATGAAGTAATATCAAAACTAAACATGTATACACCAATTGGCATAGCATCCAAATTCCTAGAGAACTTAAGAGACCTGCAAGAAAAAATAGACAGGAAAATTATAGTGAGTGATTTCAACATCTCTCTATCAGAACTAGTTAAATCAAACCACAAAATAAACAAGAAAGAAATTAAGGAGGTAAATAGAATTTTAGAAAAAATAGCTAGGTGGTACAGTGGATAGAGCACCAGCCCCAAAGACAGGAGGACTTGAGTTCAAATCTGATTTCAGACGCTTAATACTTCCTAGCTGTGTGATCCGGCCAAGTCACTTACAAAAATTGACCGTGTATTAAGGCATAAAAACTTCAAAATAAAATGCAGAATGGTAGAAATAGTAAATGAATCTTTTTCAGAGCATGATGCAATAAATTACATGTAATAAAATGACAGAAAAAAAAAGACCAAAAGTTAATTGGAAACTAAATAATCTAATCCTAAAGAATAAGTAGGTGAAACAAACAAACAAACAAATCATAGAAACAATGAACAATTTCATGCAAGAGAATGACAATAATGAGACAACATACCAAAATTTTTAGGATGTAGCCAAAGCAGTTCTTAAGGGAAATTTTAAATCTCTAAACCCTTACTTATCTAAAATAGAGAAAGAAAAGAGCAATGAATTGAGTATGCAACTAAAAAAAGCTAGAAAAAGAACAAATTAAAGCCCCCCCCAGTTAAATAGCAAATTTGAAAGTCTGAAAAATAAAAGGAAAGATTAATAAAATTGAAAGGAAGAAAACTATTGAATTAATAAACAAAACTAAGAGTTGGTTTTATGAAAAAATCCCAACAAAAAAATAGTTAATTTGATTAGAAAAAGAAAAGAAGATAAAATTGCAAGTATCAAAAATGAAAAGGGTAAACTTTCCACCAATGAAGAGGAAATTAGATCAATAATTAGAAATATTTTGCTCAACTTTATGTCAATAAATCTGGTAATCTAGAGTGTAATGGATGAATGCTTACAAAAATATAGATTTCCCAGATTAATAGAGGAGGAAATAAATTACTTAAATGGTCCCAATTTAGAAAAAGAAATTGAACAAGCTATTAATCAACCCCTTAAGAAAAAATCTCCAGGCCCAGATGAATTTACAAGTAAATTCTACTAAACATTTAATGATATGAACAATTTTCAGGTGAAGATAATAAAATAATTTTTAGTCATATGAAAAAAATGTTCTAAATCACTATTGATTAGAGAAATGCAAATTAAGATAATTCTGAGGGGCCACTACACACTTCTCAGATTCTATAGGAAAAGATAATGATGAATGTTGAAGAATGAATGGAATGTGGGAAAACTGGGACATTAATACATTCTTGGTGGAATTGTGAACTGATCCAAGCATTCTGGAGCGCAGTTTGGAACTATGCTAAAGAGCTATCAAGTTGTGTATACTCTTTGATCCTGCCGTGTTTCTACTGGGCCTGTATCCCAAAATGAACATTGAAAAGGGGAAAAGACCCACAGGTGCAAAAATATTTGTAGCAGCCTTTTTTGTAGTGGCAAGAAACTGAAATGTGAGTGGATGCCCATCAGTTGGGGAATGGTTGAATAAGTTATGTTATATGAATGTTATGGAATATTATTGTTCTATAAGAAACGATCAGCATTATAATTTCAGAAAGACCTGGAGAGACTTACATGAACTGATGCTAAGTGAAATGAACAAAACCAGGAAATCATTGTACACAACAACAAGATTATGTGATGATCAATTCTGATGGACATGGTACTTTTCAATACTGATTTATTATGGAGAGAGCAATCTGCATCTAGAAAGAGGACTATGGAGACTGAATATGGACTACAACGTATTTTTTTTGTTGTTGTTTGCTTGCTTTTTTCTATTTTTTGCCTTTTTAATTTAATTTTTCTCATGCAGCATGATAAATGTGGAAATATTTATTTAATATTACACATTAATAAATGTTAATAAACATAAATATATAAATTATATATATATAATATATAAAAATAAATATAATAAATAAAATAATAATAAAAGTGTTAATAAAACACATTTTAACATATATTGGATTACTTGCTATCTAGGGGAAAGGGGGAAGAAGAGAGGAGAAAAAATTTGAAACGCAAGATTTTACAATGGTGAATGTTGAAAACTATCTTTGCATGTATTTTGAAAATAAAAAAAACTATTATTTAAAAAAAGAATTAGTCACTACACTAATATATTGTTGATGTAATTGTGAATTAGTCTGCAAATATTGAATAATAAATTTGACACAATACAAGAAAAGTATATAAATTTTTAACATTCTTTGATTTACTAAGCCCACCACTGGGCATATATCCCAAAGAAGTCAAAGATCCCATGTATACCAAAATGTACCTTGTAATGCTAACGAACTGGAAACAAAGTATGCACCCATTAGTCAGCAACTGAATGACTAATGTAGTATATGAATGTAATGAAATATTATTGTACAGCAAAGAACTGTGAAAATGAGAAATTCAGAGACATATGGGAAGATTTGCAGATGCAGAATGGAATAAGCAGAACCATAATTCACTTCAACAATGCAAATTAACCTTTAAAAGAAAGCTAAACTCTGGGTAATCAAAACCACCAATGATCATTTTAGGGAATAGCTAATGAAACATATTTCCTTTCTCCCAGCAGAGAGGTAGGATATTATTAGGGAAGAATGTTGTATATGTTATCACATGTGATTTCCATAGTAAGTGGTTTTGTTTATCTAATTTTCATCATTAAAGGAGTAAATTGAAAAATTTTGAGTATAATGAAAAGTGGAGAAGGATATTTCTAGAAATGACTTTGTTATAAAAACAAAAGAAATCAATAACATTTATTTTAAAAGTAAAACATTTGAAATCAATGTTAAGCTTTGCTATTTTGGGGTACTCTTGAACCAAGAGTATAGAAAGTTATAGTCTTACTCCTTTTGTTTAAATTTGTTTTTGTTCAACTTCATTTATATGCCCCAAATCAGAGAAGAGACTGGAATCTTGATATACCCCCTATAGATTTGGGGAGGAATTCCAAAAATGATATTTGTAAAATATGAGATCCCCATCAGGATATTAAATAAGCATTATAAAAGATTTTCCGACCCAAAGTCTGAGATCATGAACTTCAAATTAGTCATACACACAAATAGTCAAAAGAATCAAATTTATCTTAGTATTGTGGCATTTTGTTTGCCTTTTGTCAGCTTTGCTTAGCTAAATATGGTGGTTTATCATTCTAACTATAAACTTAAGAGCAGTTATCCTGCTCTTTTCAAGAAGAAGCTTTCTCTTTGAACTTAGTAGATAGGATATAAGAAACCCTACCACCATTAATTTGGAGGCTTTAGAGTATCAAAGGTATAAGCTGCTCTGACCACATGATTTCTCTATGTATGTGATCTTGTTATGTATGCTTTGAATACAATAAAAGACCAAGGGAAAATGGACCAAAAATTAATTGAAAATTACATAATCTAATCCTAAAGATTGAATGGGTGAAACAACAAATCATAGACACAATCAATAACTTCATCTAGAGAATGACAACAATGAGAAAATATTCCAAAATTTGTGGGATGCAGCCAAAGCAATTATTAGGAAAAATTTTATATTTCTAGATGTTTATTTGCATAAAATAGAGAAAGAGCAAATCAATGAATTGGGCTTGCTACTAAAAAAGCTAGAAAAAGAACAAATTAACCCCCCCAATTAAATACCAAATTTTAAATTCTGAAAATAAAAGGGGAGATTAATAAAATTGAAAGTAAGAAAACTATTGAATTAATGAATACATGATATGTACATATATGTGTGTGTGTGTGTATGTATGTTTTGGGCAAGATATATTTCTTATATACATACATGCATTTCTAAGTATTTATCTACATACAAAAAAAAATCCTTTCAAATATGATCTCTTCTGCAATCTTTTACTACAAACTCAATCTTATTCCAACCCTGACAATTCTTTTATTCTCCCTAGTATACCATTGCATTATAAGATTTTTTAAAGGTTTTTATTAGCAATTAAGAGGTACAAGATTGAAACTGATGCTATCTTCTCCTCATAGAATCTAACTGTACTGTGTGCAAATGTGCCCAAAACATAGGACTTCCCTAATCCTATAGAGATTAACTCATTAAAGAAGGACGTTTTCAACAGAGTTCTAAAAAAGAATACAGAAATGAAGGAAAAGACAATGGTAATAGGTGGAAATAGTCCTAATCACTTGCCTTGACCTCACTGACACCGAGTTGTTTTACATTTTCCACAACCATCACTTCCCTCCTAGTCAGGCAATATTTATTAAATGACATAACAAACTTGTAAAGCATTAGTTTTGTCTTCAGGCCTAGCTCTGTAGCTTCAAGACAATATACCACTATGTATTCTATAGAGCCCTGTGTATGAGTGCTCCTTTCACACCCTCCCCAATTCCCACTAGAGAAGTAACAGTTTCAGAATTCTCATAAATCACACTTATTTATAGTCTGTTATTCAATAAACATTAATTAAGAGCCTACTGTGTATCAGATACTGTGCTAAATGCTATAATACAAAAAAGCTAAAAGACAGTCCATGCCTTTTAGTTTAAAATCAAGGAGAGATAACGAATAATTATGTACAACCAAGCTACTAATAAAATTTTCTCCGTTAATCATTACTTCTTTTTTCCTCATCAACCCCACTTTTCTCTAGTCTCTGAGAAGTAAGAAGGGATTTAGCCTCAGATACCTGGGTCACAAATTTAAAAAAAGAGGCACACGCTCTTAGGAATGGACAGAAAACCTTGTAAGGAGTTTAATTATAAGGTTGGGATTCCAAGCCTGTACTAAAAAGAATCAGCATCAAGTATATTGCTATCAAAGCTGCCTGCCACACACTGTCATGAACCAATGAACATAAAGAAATATACCCATGTGGGGCAACTGCCAGTTCAATTGTGGCCAAGAGATCAGAGCAGTTTTTACTTCTTGGGACACCCTCTTTGCTTTGTCTACCTGTCCCCATCATTTTAATGGGGGAAAGCACATCCTTAGGCCAATGTCTAATAAAATTGAAACCAGCCTGCTACTCTATATGTATGACAGTGTCAAAAAAAGGAAGGAGTGTATGGGAGAAATATTATGAAGACAGAATGCAAAGGGTTTTTTTAATGGATATATCGGAGGAGGGGGTGAGAGAAAGTAAAGAATTGAGGACAATAACTAGGATTCAAGTTTGGGTGGCTGAGGGAGTAGTAGTGCACTTGACAATAATAAGGAAGTTGGGAAGAGAGGAGAATTTTAGGACACAGATAATAAATTCAGCTTTTGAAATGTTGAATTTAAGATGTCTATAGTACATCTAGTCTGAGAAATTCAATAGACAGTTGGAGATATGAGTTTGGACATTGGGAGAGAGGTTAAGGCTGGAGAAATAGTTGTAGAAATCATCTGCATAAGGAGGTAATTGAATCAATGAGAGCAAAAGAAATCACCAGGGATGGCTCCAGAACACTCCTGGAGAGGAACACCTCCTCATCAAATTATTGAGTTTAGCAATGTTTGGTTTATCTTTCTTTCCATTTGACTACATGTAAATTGTTAGATTTAAAGTCAGGAAGATCTGAGTTTAATTCTGCCTCAGGTACTTTTGTAACCCCAGGCAAATCACTTAATTCTGTCTCAGTCACCTCTTCTATAAATTGAGATAATAATAGCATCTTCCTCGGGATTGTTATAAAGATCAAATAAGATAACATTTAAGAAGTACCTTGCAATCCTTAAAATACTATATAAATTCTGGCTACTATTGTTAATACAGTAAGCTTCTCAAGGGAAGGGTCAGCAACTCAGTCAACAAGCATTTATCCAACTCAGTTTTGTATTTCTTCAGAGCCTAATTACTCAGCAACAACATTCTTACATTCAATGTTTCTTAAAGGCCTAAATGCATATTGGCTATCTCGAGTAACTAAAAAGTTTTGTCACTTCCAACTTGTCATTTAGTTTTGCCTAGGCTGAAGCAAATGTAGGGTTAACATTTGAGCCCCGCCTTCTCATCATTTTCTTGAAATGGCTCACAAAAAGTCAGCAATGAAGTGAGACAATACCGAGAACCATAGCGCACTGGAGGTCATAAATGCCACAGGTCCCCTTAATCTTTCTATATTCACTTCTTCTCTTTCTCAAGAACTGAAATTGTATATTCTATTCTAATATAAGGCTGCATTATAAAAGTTTTTTTTTGCTTAGACTGCATAGAAAGATGACCAGGGTTGCCAATGTCACGGATCAGTTGTGCATCCACATGGCTGAAGCAGAAAGAAATCATCCAGTCCTATTTTAAAGAAGGAAGAAAAAGAGCATTCAATCTCAATCCAGGGCTAGGGGCTACATAGTCTCAGTAAAGAGAACAGTAGAGCTAATGAGTTTATCTTCTTTCTCAGTTTCTTTAGACTTCTGTCTTCTTCAGATTCAACCAAAAGTTCTAAAGTATATATTTAATGAATTAAAATACCACCTTAGAAGAGTTTCTATTTCTTTTTCTGAAATAATCATTCCATGTATTTGGTTGTAAGATATTCAGAGTCCTATTAAAAATATTTACTTGTTTTTATTAATAATACCAGAAGTATAGCATTTGCAGTGAGTCCAACCTGCTTATTATGTAAAAGTCCAACTTTTTAAAAATTTTTATTTTAAGTTGTGAGTTCTAAATTCAATCCATCCCTCCTTCTCTTCCCCTTCCCTCTCTCTGAGACAGTAAGCACTCAGATATAGGCTATACATGTGTAATCATATAAAACATTTCCATATTAGTTATTTTGTATGACAAAATTCAAAAATAAAAGGGGAAAAAAGAAAGTGAAAAATAGCATGCTTCAGGCCATATTCAAACAATGTCAGCTCTTTTTCTCAAGGCAGATAGTAAGCTTCATCATTAGTCTTTTGTGTTTGTCTTAGATCATTATATTGCTGAGAATAGTTGTCATTCATAGTTCTTCATCGAGCATTATTGCTATTATTGTGCCCAATGTTCTCCATGTTCTGTTCACTTCACTATATATCAGTTCATGTAAGCTTTTCCAGGTTTTTTCTGAAATCATTCTGCTTGTCATTTCTCATAGCACAATCCAACCATATACTACAGCTTGCTATTCATTCCCCAATTGATAAGCATCTTTTCAATTTCCAATTTTAGCCAACCCAAAAAGATCTACGATAAATATTTTTGTATAAATATATCCTTTTCCCTTTTTTGAATGTCTCTAGGATATAGAACTAGCACTGATGTTGCTGTATCAAAGGGTATGCAAAACTTAATAGCTTTTTAGGCATAGTTCCAAATTGCTCTCCAGAATGATTAGATCTGTTTACAACTCTCCCAACAGTGTATTAGTGTCCTAGTTTTTCCACATCTCTTTAATGTTTATCACTTTTCTTTTTGTCATATTAACCAATCTGATGTTGTGATGTAGTATCTTAGAGTGTTTCAATTTGCATTTTTCTAATCAAAAATAATTTAGACTACTTCTTCATATGTATATAGATAACCTTGATTTTTTTTCATCTGAAAATTGCTTGTTCCTATTTTTTGACCATTTATCAATAGGGGAATGACTTGTATTTTTTATAAATTTGACTCAATTCTTTATATATTTAAAAAATGAGGTCTTTATCAGAAATACTTATTGCAATGTTTTCCAGTTTTTTACTTTCTTTATAATTTTGGTTGTATTGATTTTGTTTGTGAAAAACCTTTTTAATTTTGTATAATGAAAATTATTATATTACATTTAGTAATGTCCCCCATATTTTTGGTCCAACATTCTTCTCTTATTCAAAAATCAAAAAAAAAAAAAAAACTATTCCATGCTCTCTTAATTTGCATATGGAGTCACCCTTTATGTGTAAATCATGTATTATTTTGACATTATCTTGATATACAGTGTAAGATGTTGGAATATACCTAATTTCTGCCATATTGTTTTATAGTTTTCCCAGCAGCTTTTGTAAAATAATTCCAAAAGCTTGGTTCTTTGGCTTTATTCTATAATAGATTACTATGGTCATTTGCTAGAATAATTTTAACCTAATCCATTCCTTTTATATCACTCTACTTATTAGCCAGAACCAGATGTTTTTATAATTACCACTTTATAATGCAGGTTGAGATTGGGTATGGTTTAGCATTTTTTCACTGATTTCCCTTGATATCCTTAAGCATTTGCTCTTCCAGATGAATTCTGTTATCATTTTTTTCTGACTCTATAAATAATTTTTTGATAGTTTGGTTGGTATGGCACTAAATAAATAGATAAATTTAAGTAGAATTGTTATCTTAATTATATTGCTTTGGCCTACCCATGAGTAATTAATATTTTTCCAGTTATTTAGATTTGAGTTTATTTGTATGAAAGGTGTTTTATAGTTGTGTTCATATAAATCCTGGGTTTGTAGGTAGACTCCCAAGTATTTTCTATTGTTTACAGCTATTTTAAAAAGAATTTCTCTTTCTATATATTTGCTGCTAGAATTTGTTGATAATATAATAGGAATGCTATTAATTTATATGGGTTAGTTTGAACCCTGCAACTATGATAAAAGTTGTTAATAATTTCAAGAAATTTTATTTGATTCTCTAGGATTTTCTAAGTAAAACATCATATCATCTGCAAAGCCTGATAGTTTTGTTTTCTCGTTGCCTATTCTGATGCATTTAGTTTCTTTTTTTTCTCTTATTGCTATAGTTAAATGAAAACAGCATTTTAACAGCAATATTATTCTGTTAATATTGACGCTAAGAATCATGAAATATCAAGACCTAAAATGATATAGATTTGACAATGACTCCAAAAGCAATGTAAAGACTTGTGATGACTAGTGCAAGCAGGCAGCAATATTATTATCAATGAAGGTTTGCACATGAAAAATAATAAGACATCTCCAAGGGCATGTGTGGTCATAGACATATATCACTGAGGTAGACACTATGTTTTAGCAATCTTGGTATTTCCCCTACCAACTAGGAGAGTATTTTGTGTATAACATAAATAGTTGTTATACTAAAATAATTTTATTACATTAAAGCATTTTCTATCTCTCATAATTTGATCCTATGAACATTGTAGTATGTAAGTACAATATATTACTATCCCCATTTTATAATGGAGGAAACTGAGGTTCAGATCATGGTCACAAAACTAGCAATTGTCAAGCATAATCAATCAATGAATCAATAAATATTTGAAATTGAAGTTTTATCTTTCTGTAAAACCAGGATTCTTTTTGTATATCCTCTTTAAGTATTTTTACAGCAAGAAGGAAAAAGATATAATTCAGATAAAGCTCATTGTACAAATAGCCTGATTCTAAAAAAGTTGAATAATTTTTCAAGGATGTGACAACTAGTTAGCAGCAAATATCATCCTAGAACTGAGAAAGATCTTTAGACACTTAATCTAGTCCTTTTTCAATTGCACCATAGATTTCCAACAATGCATAGAGTTCATTTCTCTTAAGAAAAAAATAAGTAAAATAATGACTTAGAGATATTAGAACATAGGAATATATATACATGCATATATATATACATATATATACACACACATATCATTTTTAAATCATTTTTCTGCAAACACACATATTCCCTCCCAAAAGTTTTCTACATTGCAGATTTATACATATTCAAGATCTTTAGTAACATACTATTAAATAAAATTTATTTTATTCCATTTTATTGACTTTGTATCTAAATTGGGAAAAAATAAAAATTGGCCAGAAATAATTTTAATGTGTAATCTCAAAGTTGAGAAAATAATGAAATGAATAATTTTCAGAAAGTAATGAGAAAATAATGAAAATATCAGAAGCTAGGAATTGTCCTGCTGACATAGTGAGGTTAGTCCTCAGGCAAGGATGGAGGAAATACCCACCTGTTAATTATACACATGACCATGGCCCTAATGTCTGGCTGACTACTTAACTAACTAAGCCTATTCACAGTCAACTATGGTATGGATGTGAGAATTGTAGAAAAAGTTTGGAATAAATTCTGAGAGTAACAGGAAACTGAGCATACTGCTCATTGTCCTTAAAAGAGAAAAAGAATGACTCACCCAGCCTGGAGAATATCTCCAACTTTCCATAGCATCTAAGGAAAGCTAATTATTTCATTTGTTAGCAATATAGTTGTGTACTGTACTATATACTATGATACAAAACTTGGTTTTATAATAGATAAGAGAACTTATCTTGGTTTAAATAGATAAGACAAACAGACAGACAGACATAGATAGATAGACAGAATGTAAGCTTCTTGAGAATAGACTACATCTTTTTGCTTATAGTTATATTTCTTGATCTTAACATAGTGTTTGGTATGTAGAAAGCACTTACTAAATACTTTTTGACTTGAATTGAATCTTGACATACTTATTATAAAATGAAACTAGAAGACAAAAGAAAGTTGCAGATGAGTGTAAATATAATCTCCTTTTTTGGGGAACAATAAAAGGAATTAGTATTTTTTGACTTACTGTGTATCCAAAGACAAAAAAGCACCATTCATGAGACATTTGGCTATATTATATTATAAAGCTCATGATAAGTAATTGTAAAACTTTATGAAAATAATTGCAACTCATGCACAACATTTAGAGCAGAGGATAAAAAGGTAGGGAAATTCTAGTTAGACTTTTAAATTTTAATCAACATATCCTCTAATGAAATTTGGTGAATTCAGTGTAAAGATAGGTCAAAAAAAGAAATTGGAAAATGATTCAAGAGGAATAAAAAATGAGAGAGTCCAAAGAATTATATATTGTTGCCTTGACATCATAAATACTTTCTTCAATTCCTTAAAAAACTTCATTAGCCAAATGGAAAAGGATATACCAAAAACTCACTGAGAAAAATAATTCCTTAAAAATTAGAATTGAGCAAGTACAAGATAATTTCTTTACAATAAATCAAGAAACAGAAAACCAAAACCAAAATAATCAAAAAAGAAAACAATGTGAAATATCTCATTGGAAAAACAACTGATCTGGAAAATAGATGCAGGGGAAATAATTTAAAATTATTGGATTACCTAAAAGCCATGATCAAAAAAGAACCTAGCCATTATCTTTTAAAAAATTATCAAGGAGGGGGCAGCTAGGTGACACAGTAGATAGAGCACCAGCCCTGAACTCAGGAGGACCTGAGCTCAAATTTGGCCTCAGACACTTAACACTTCCTAGTTGTGTGACCCTGAACAAGTCACTTAGCCCCAATTGCCTCAGCAAAAAAAAAAAAAAAAATTCAAGCAAAACTTTCCAGATATTTTAGAACAGAGGGTAAAATAGAAATGGACAGAATCCACCAATCACTCCCTGAAAGAGACACCAAAATGAAAACTCCCAGGAATATTTTAACCAATCTCCATAGCTCCCAGATCAAGGAGAAAATATTGTAAGTAACCAGGAAAAAACAATTCAAGTGTTGTGGAGCCACAGTCTGGATAATACAAGATTTAGAAGCTTCTACATTAAAAGAGCAGAGAGTTTGGAAAATAATATTTTGGAGATCAGTGAAGCTAGGATTACAACCAAGAATCAATTATGAAGAAAAACTGAGCATAATTCTTCACAGGAAAAGGTAAGATATTCAATGAAATACAGGACTCTCAAGCATTCATGATGAAAAGACTAGAGCTGAATAGAAAGTTTGACTTTCAAATACAGGACTCAGAAGAAATATAATGAGGCAATCAGAAAAGGAAAATAAGAGACTTAATAAAGTTTTTCTGTTTACATTGCTACATGAGATGATGCTTATAATGCAAAAGAACTTTCTCATTATTATGGTAGTTAGAAGGAATATACATAGACAGAGATCACAGGTGTCAGTTGAATATAAAGGAATAATATCTAAAAAAAAAAAATAAGGGGTGAGAGAGGAATATACTGGAAGAATGGGAAAGGGAGAGGTGGAATGACCTGAATTATCTGCCATAAAAGAGGCAAGGAAAAAGCTTGTTCCCTAATTGAGGGAAAGAGGGATGGGGGAAGGGAGTGAACCTTATTCTCATCAGAATTGTCTCAAAGAGGAAATAACACACACTGATTATGGATATAGAAATCTATTTCACCCTGCAGGAGAGTAGGAGGGGGAGGACATAAGGGAAGGTGAGAGGGTGATAGAAGAGAGGGAATATGGGGAAGGGGGTGAGTAGCACAACTGAGCAAAACAATAGCAAAATTGAGGAGGGTCAAAGTGAAAGGAGAGAGAGAATTGAATAAACAGGAAAAATATGGTTAGCAATTGTAATTGGGAGAAGAATTTTGAAGCAAGGTTCTCTAGGGATCTGAGCCAAATTTAATTTTTAAAAAATAGCCATTCTCCAATTGATAAATAATCAAAAGGTATGAACTAGGCCCAAAGTGCTATAAAATCATGCATATCCTTTTACCTAACAATGAATCCCCAAAGAGATTTTTAGGCATGAATCTCAAAAGAGATTTTAAAAAAGAAAAATGACCTATATGTACAAAAATTTTTATAGGAATTCTCTTCTCAGGGCAAAAAAAATTAAAAATGGAGAGGATTCCCATTAATTGGAGAATGGCTGAATATATTGTAACATGTGATTATGATGGAATATTATTATTCTATGGGAAATAATGAACAGGATGCTCTCAGAAAAACCTGGACTCAATGAACTCCATGAACTCAAACAAAGTGAAATGTATTGTGCACGAAATAATAGCAATGTTATGGAATAATCAGCTATAAATGAATTTGCTATTATGAGCAATACATCAATCCATGACTACTCTGAAGCATTTGTGATGAAAAAATGCTATCTATATCCAGAAAAAGAACTGATTTTATTTGAATACAAATTGAATCATACCCTTTTTTTCTTGTGGGCTTTTGGGAGGGGTTGAGGTATATATTTTCTTTCACAACATGACTTTTATGGAAAGATTTTGCATAGCTTCATAAGTGCCCTCTTAATGGGGAGAATAGGGAGGAAGTTAGAGAATTTGGAACTCAAAATTTTAAGAAAAATGCAAAAAAATCATTTTACATGTAATTGGGGAAAATAAAAATATTAAAAAGAAAAAAATCAAATAATAGATTGAGGAAAAATTTTAAAATATG